>NC_133462.1:44479004-44511504 GCF_048565385.1 Saimiri boliviensis
CCCCAGCCTGAGCCTGGATGCCTGTCCATGGCTGGTCTAGGAAGAAGGTCTGCTAGAGAGGATTCTGCTTCTGTGGGGAGGGGAGAGGAGGGGAGAGGAGAGGGTGCCCGGGTCCCATTCCTGTTGGCACAGTCCCCAGCACAAAGAACGATCCCGCCCAAATGCCCACACTGGTGAGGCTGACAAACCCTTGTCGATGATTTCGGAAATAGAGTTCTCTCCCTGTTCACGCCAGACATCGGATAAACGCCCCATGGGGCAGACAGCATGAACCGGAGGGAACCCCGCTCCTGGGACGCTCCTCTCTCCCTCCCCACTCAGGGTGTGGATTTCAATGTGTGCAGCCTCCTGGGACCTCAGCAGGGCAAAGGATCGTGGGTTGCAGAGTCTCCTGGGAGGTCCGTGGAATCCCCTAACCCAAGGAGTCTTCCTCAGGGGACACTGGGTCATGCGTGGAGACGTCTGTGGTTGTCCTGACGAAGGAGAGGAAATTCTAACAGGCCGGGCGCGGTGGCTCACGCCTGTCGTCCCAGCACTTTGGGAGACCGAGGCAGGTGGATCACAAGGTCAGGAGATTGAGACCATCCTGGCCAACACAGTGAAACTCTGTCTCCACTAAAATTACAAAAAATTAGCTGGGCGTGGTGGCGCGTGCCTGTAGTCCCAGCTACTCAGGAGGCTGAGGCAGGAGAATTGAACCAGGAGGCGGAGGTTGCAGTGAGCCAAGATTGTACCACAGCACTCCAGCGTGGGCGACAGAGCGAGACTCTGTCTCAAAAAAGAAATTCTGAGTCGCACCTGAAGGATCCCTTCCACTGAGGAAGTTCCCCTGGCCACGCCCCTCTTAGGATCTGCACCCTGAAAGACCCCCCCAAAAAACCTAAGGCCTTCTTGGGGAGATGATGAGCTGGCACCAGGGCACCAGGCTCCCCGTGTTCCTCTGAGAGGCCAGCTGGGTGTCTTCTGAGCTCCGCCCCAGAGTAGCAGAGGAGGAGAGGAAGCCAGGTGATCTTCCTGAGTGCTGACATGGAAGTGGGCAGAGGCCAGGGACGCTGCTCACAGCTGCAGTGCCCAGGATGGCCCCACCCCAGAGGATGACGGAGCTCTGAATGTCCACAGGGCCGATGGGGGGAGGAACCCTACGTGGAACATCTCTCAAGCCAGGGGCCATCTTCCTCTCTGAGCTTCCTCAGTTTACTAGATTGCTGCAGGACGCTCTGGATGGCTCCCACCTACTGGGATGTGGGGAGGGGCCGGGGCCCGGGGCAGGGCCTGGCTGTGGTGCTTGGCTGGACAGAGAGCCCAGGCACGGGCTAAGCCCTGGTTCAGGTCGGCTCCTCGTGGTCACGGTGAATGTCAAACCCACGTGGGTCCACACCTGCACCGAGGACAGGGCACACCAAGAGACGCTCCCACCTGCTCTACCAACTGAGTTGAGTCCCTGGAAAAGCCGGTCCCTGTCCTAACCCCGGTACCTGTGAACGGGAAAGTATTTGGAAATCAGCTCTTTGCAGATGGATCAACTGAAGAAGAGATCACACCGAGGGCACTGATCCAATCACGGGGGTCCGTCTAAGACGAGGTGAGGGCAGGCGTGGTGGCGCATGCCGGCCATTTCCAGCGCTTTGAAAGGCCGAGGCAGCCGGGCGCTGTGGCTCACGCCTGTAATCCTAACACTTTGGGAGGCCGAGGTGGGTGGATCACCTGAGGTCAGGAGTTCAAGACCAGCCTGGCCAACATGGTGAAACGCCATCTCTAAAAAAAGAAAAAGAAAAGTAAAATAAAGAAAGGCTGAGGCGAGGATCACTTGAGGCCAGGAATTCAAGTCCAGCTTGGGCAATATAGTGAGACCCCATCATCGCATCTCTACAGAATTTTGTTTTTTTTTGAGATGGAGTTTTGTACTTGTTGCTTGGGCTGGAGTGCAATGACACGATCTCGACTCACTGCAGCCTCCCCGTCCTGGGTTCCAGCGATTCTCTTGCCTCAGCCTCCCCTGTAGATGGGATTACAGGGGGGGCAACACCATATCTGGCTAATTTTTTTTTTTTTTTGAGACAGAGTTTCGCTCTTGTTACCCAGGCTGGAGTGCAATGGCGCAATCTCGGCTCACCGCAACCTCCGCCTCCTGGGTTCAGGCAATTCTCCTGCCTCAGCCTCTTGAGTAGCTGGGATTACAGGCACTTGCCACCATACCCAGCTAATTTTTGTATTTTTAGTAGAGACAGGGTTTCACCATGTTGACCAGGATGGTCTCGATCTCTTGACCTCGTGATCCACCCGCCTCAGCCTCCAAAGTGCTGGGATTACAGGCGTAAGCCACCGCGACTGGCCAATTTTTGTACTTTTTTTTAGTAGAGATGTACTTTTTTTTGTACTTTTCACCATGTTAGCCAGGCTGGTCTCAATCTCCTGACCTCGTGATCCGCCCACGTCGGCCTCCCAGAGTGCTGGGATTACAGGCGTGAGCTGCCGTGCCCGGCTGGAGTTTTGCTCTTGTTGCCCAGGCTGGCGTGGAACGGCGTGATCTCGGCTCACCTCCACCTCCACCTCTGCTTCCTGTGTTCAAGCAATTCTCCTGCTTCAGCCTCCGGAGTAGCTGGAATCACAGGTGCCCGCCACTGTGCCCATCTAATTTTTGTATTTTTAGTGGAGATGAGGTTTCACAGTCTTGGCCAGGCTGGTCTCGAACTCCTGACCTCTTGATCCACCCACTTCGGCCTCCCAAAGTGGTGCGGTTTCCGTTGTTTTTTTTTTTTTTTTGAGACGGAGTTTCGCTCTAGTTACCCAACCTGGAGTGCAATGGCGCGATCTCGGCTCACTGCAACCTCCGCCTCCTGGGTTCAGGCAATTCTCCTGCCTCAGCCTCCTGAGTAGCTGGGATTACAGGCACGCGCCACCACACCCAGCTAATTTTTCGTATTTTTAGTAGAGACGGGGTTTCACCATGTTGACCAGGATGGTCTCGATCTCTCGACCTCGTGATCCACCCGCCTCGGCCTCCCAAAGTGCTGAGATTACAGGCTTGAGCCACCGCGCCCGGCCGGTTTCCGTTGTTTTAAGCCCACCGGTGTGTTGTCTGTGTTACAGTGGCTGCAGGAAGCTCACACACCCACACGATCCCCATGACAGGCAGGTCTAGCAGCTCCACCCCAGGTTCCTGGAGCCCAGGTGTGTGTGCCTGCGCATGTCTGTCTCCACACGCACACACACGCACCTACGTGCACAAGAAGAGGGGTGGGGGGTACCTGGTTTTGTCTCCCCACTGCCAAGAGTCAGAGCAATGCCAGGTTCTGGGTTCAGGCTGGGAATTCCCCAAAGGCTCCTCCCACTCCCCCGGGGGGTGGCTGAGTTCGGGCCTCCCAGCGCCTGCGGCCTGAGAGCTGTGGCCGGCAGGGGCTCTCCAGCTTCAGGTCAGTGGGGTTCCAGCTTCTCTGAACTCAGGGCCCTGTGGAGGACGGTGGGATGGGCTGTGGGCAGCTTCTGGAAACCCCTGCAGAGGAGGAGACCACAGTCCACCCAGCAGGTGAACTCCCACTCCTGCGTGCCCCGGCCGGGGGAGGAATTTGAACCAGGATGCTGTGGGAGGCGGGCTGGCCGCTGAGGAGGAGCAGATTCTGTCTACGCCTGGAGTGGGGCCCCAGCTAAGACGGGACTGTTTTACTTCCCGTCCTGGCCACCATGCACCCCTTGGGCCCTTTCCCCGTCGGTCTCGGTCCCCACCCTCTACTCTGGGTCCTGTCAATCACAAAGCCAACTCGGGGTGTCGCTGCTCCCCAGGCAGGGGTGGCCCAGGGGAGGGGAGTAGGTGTCGGTGGCCGGACCCCCAGCACTATGAGGGAGTGGCTGGGACTTGAAGCGCGCTGGGGGTGCAGGAGGGCAGAGCTGGCGTCAGCAGCGGGGACTTGCAAGGGGGAACCATGGCCGGTTCCAGAGCCAGGGCACGACCCAAGGGAGTCGGAGTATGCCAGGCCCGGGGCGGCAGGCCGGCGAAGTTGCCCTGTGTAGGGCCAGCCGGCAGCACTCGGCTCAGTGCCCCGCAGGGTCCCCGAATCCCGCGGGCCTCAGACAGCACAAGACAGGCCAGCCCCGAGCCGCGCTCAGGGACACCGCCTGGGTCCCGCACCTGGACCCCGTGCGCCGCACTGCGCATGCGTGCGCTAGCCGTTTCGGCCCCGCCCCGCAGCCGGAGCGCGCAGCCGCACTGCGCTCCCAGAGAGCACCCCGCTCCAGGCCCCGCCCACGCCGCGCGTAGGGGGCGAGGCTGGGCGGAGCCTGCGTTGGGGGCGGGGCCAGGACAAGTCGGGGCCTATAAAGGTGGCGGCGGCTGCGACGCGCCCGGCTCCTCTCGGCGGCGGCGGCCCAGGCGGAGGAGTCCGCTCTGGCGGTGGTGGCGGCGGCGGCGCTGTTCCCCGCGCGGTCCGCGGAGCGGGGTCCGGGCTGCCCGACGTGGGGCGGCGGCGGCGGCACTGCGGCCCCGGCCCGAGCCCGACCCCGGTGAGAACCCCAAGGCGGCCCCGGGAACTCCAACCCAGTAGCGGGAACGGGCCCCGCGGAGCCCTCGCCGCCCCCGCCCGGTCCGCGCTCCCGGCAGGCCGGGCCCCGCTCACCGCCGTCCCTTTGTCTGCTCCCGCCCGCAGGGTCCCCTCCTCGGCCGCCCCCGCTCGGCCGCCCGCCCTCGGGCCGCCCCCCGGGCCCTCGGTCCCCTACCCCGCTGGCGGGGCCCGGACAGACGATGGTGCAGAAGAAACCGGCCGAAGTTCAGGGCTTCCACCGTTCGTTCAAGGTGAGGCCCGGGGTCGGTTTGGGGACGCTCCGGGCCGGACCACCAGAATGGCTGGCGTGGGGGGGGGGGCGCGGCGCTCACCCCTAGGACCGGCTCTCAGGGCTCGTGCCCAGCCCCCGCCCTGCACCCGGGGCTACCCCGGCCGGCCGTGCGCCCAGCGGGCTCGGTGTGCGAGGATGGGGGCGGTCAGCAGGGCGCAGTCCACTCCCCAGCCGTGGCCGTGGGGGTCCTTCCTGCAGGACCCCCAAGTGAGGCTGGCAGCGCGCGCCCCCTGCCCTTCAGGGCGTCAGGCTGTGTCCCCCGCAGGCCCCCGCCGCGTGTGTTTTGGGGGTTTAGCGGGCTACAGTCCTGTCCCAGTCGCTGCGTTGGGGGGGGGGATGTCTCCTGCAAGCTCCAGCTGGTTGTGCCCCGGTGGGGAGGGGTCAGCGGGCCACGGTCTCTTTCCTACCTCCGTGTGTCTTCTGGGGACCTCCCTTCAGAATCCCCGGGCCGGGCGGGTCAGGTGCACCCACTCCGGGTGGCCTGTGCCGTGGGGGAGGGGATGGGACGTTCCCCTCAGCCCTGCACTTCCCAGGCACCCCAGGCCCGAGTGCTGTTTCCTGTCGGAGCGGGAAGTTTTCTGCGCAGCCCGGGCGGGCGGTGACTGCTGTTGAGTGCTGGTCTCAGATGAGCGAATCTTGGGGGGAAGGGGAGGGCAGGTGCTGGGCAGGGGCCCCTCAGGACCTGGCCCAGGGGACGCAGTGATGTCAGCCGGCCCGCCCCACCCCGCAGGCTGGGTTATGTAATGGCTTTGCCGGGCTTCCTTGGGCAGGGGCCTGTTGCCCGGTAGGGAAGGCAGGACTGAGAGAGAAAGAAGAGAGAGTGAGTCTGTGTGTGTGTGTGTGTGTGTGTGTGTGTGTGTACACACACGCGTGGCGCTCCAGGGTGGGAGGAGCAAGGAGAGACTCTGGGAAGAATTCCCAAGCCTGTCCAGCCAGCGTCCCCGGCCACCACCCACCCCTGCGCCCATGCCCAGTTTTTCCCTAGGGCAGCAGGCCTGGCACCATCGGTGTCAGGCTGGGCAGGAGAGGGGACCTGACAGACGTCTTTTCTCTCCTGTGGCCAGGCGTGAACTGATACAGGGTCAGTGCATGGGGCCAGCCAGGCAGCCAGAGCAAACTTGAACTTTCTAGATGGTTCCAGCCGTCTCCTGCCAAGGCCTGCTGACTCGAGTTTTGTAGCCAGACCTAGAGCGGTGGGGCCAGGACTGCCCACACTGCCCGGGACTGTGGGCTGGCCTCTGCACGGCGGGGGAGCCCGGCGGGGAGCTGGGAAGGTGGGAGGCTGGGCGGAGGAGGGCCTGGCGGGCAGTCCTGGCTGTGAGGTGTTCCTCCAGGTGGCCAGGACTGGTTCTCTAGGAATCTCCTCCCACCATGCACGGCTGCTCCCTGGATTGGGGCCACCTCTCCTGAAATACTCTCCCTGCCTTCACCAGGCAGCAACCCAGCAGGGAGGCACGGCTGCGGGTCTTGGGTTTCTTTCCTTTCTCTGATGGGAAAGTGAGGCTCCGAGGTGCCAGGCCTGGGGTTCCCCTGCACTCGAGTGAGGAGGCTTCGGAGTCTCATGCGGCCTGGCTCCTCCACCGTGGGGGTTCCAGCCGTCCATCTGTAGCGCTGCTGAGCTTGAGGCTGTGGCTGACAAGGGGGAATGGTTGGGCTCTGCAGCCCCCTTGGGTCCTTTCACCCTCTTGAGCTCCCACGAGTTGGGGGCAGCTGCCTCCGGTCTCACCTGTGCTGGACCCCAGGGGGAGGTCACTAGGCCACGGTCAGACAGCAGGCGAGCGCCAGTCTGGCCTTTGACCCTGGTCACCCACCTTGTGCTGGTGACTGCCCCAGGGCCACCAGGGGCCTCTGGACCAGAGCTGGATTGGAATGCTGACTCCACATGGGGGCTGGTTGAGCCTCCTTCCTCCCCTCCTCCCGCAGCGGCCTCCTGGCAGCTGTCTGCCCTAGCCAGGGTGGGTGGGGAGTCAGGAGGGCTGCTTGGCTCTTGGCTCCTCCCAGACTCTGCCCTCTGGCTTCCACCCGTCTCTTGGCCTTGGGTCTCCCACGGGCTCCCCAGAGCCTCACTTCTGCTGAACGACCCTCCTGTTAGAGCCCCACTCAGGTTGGCTGGGGCCCAGAGTCCCCAGCATCCTCACTGGGACTGGGACCCTTGCCACCTCTGCAGGCCCCTCCTGCCTGGTCCACTTGGCCAGGTGAGGCTGAGTGAGAGCTCAGTCATACGAGGAACCTGACCTGGCCTCCCTTCCCAGCTTCACAGACTTGGGCCCTTGTAGAGGGACTGGCAGTCCCCTTGCTGGGGGTTCGCTTGTCAGACATGTCCACATGGGTTCCAGCCATCTTTTTCGGGGGTGGGGAGGGCTCCCCTAACTGTACCGTTCCTTGCCTTGGTCAGGGTCACCTCCACAGGTCTTTGGCTGTGTTGTTTCTTGACCCAGCCCCCCAGTGCAACAGGCCTGGGTTTGAATCCTGGCCCCTAGGGTCCGAAGTGGGTTCCTTAGTTGGGTGCTGGGGCCCCCCAGGGGCTCCCTCTGTGGGTAGCTGGCGCTGAGACGGGAGAGGGCAAGATGTGGCCTGGGCAGGGCCTGGCACACTCGCGCCTGTGGGTGCCTCTCCTGTGAGCCGCCAGCACGGCGTGGAGTGACTCGGTAACTGGTGACCATGGGGTGAAGTGGCTGGAGGCAGATGAGCCTCGGGTGGGGGGTTAGGTGCACAGAGCTGGGTGGGTAAGGTGTGCCAGGCAGCCGTCGGAGCAAGCAGAGAAGTGCGGGGGCCTGGGCTTGGGGAGGGGCAGAAGGCAGGGCTGACAGGGCAGAGCCCTTAACTGCAGCCAGCCGCAGGCACTGAGCAAAAGGGAGGGGAGCAGCTGAGGGGAAGGAGAGGCGGCGGTGGTGTGCCATTTCACACGGGGGAAACTGAGGCCAAGGGAGGACAGCAGTCCCGAGACGGCCCAGGAGGCCGTGGGAAAGCAAGCACCGCCACCAGGCTGGCAGCCCTCCCAGTGACTCACCTCCCTCCCACTGCTCTGCTGCCTTTGATCCCCACGACCCACCCAGAGGTCGGGCGTCCCCGTTCTGTGGACAAGCAGACAGAGGTGCAACACAGGGCCTGGGCCCCGCGGCAGCTCAGCCCTGGCATGGAGGCTCTTGAGAGCCATCTGTTTGTGTCTGTCCCCTCCTCGAAATGCACCCTTTCCCAGAGGCCCCAAGGCCCTGGCTGTGGGTGGGAGGAGGGCTTCCCCACGGCCCTATGGAGATTGGGGCCCAGCTTCCTCCCGGGTGGGGCCGTCCTGGGCCCTGCAGGGTGCCGAACAGCGTCCTTGCCCATCCCACTCCATGTCAGGAGCTCCCCCAGCCAGTCATCGACACAGATGTCCCCAGGCATGACCCAGTGTCCACTGGGGACAGAATCACCCCGGGGGAGAACCCCTCCAGGTTAGCAGATTCCATGGGCCCCCAAGAGACTGCCTCCCCGATCAGACCTTGATGAGGTGCTAGGAGGCCGCACGCCTTCCACATGTGGATCACGCCTGTGATCCCAGCACTTTAGGAGGTCGAGGCCAGGGGTTCAAGACCAGCCTGGGCTACATAGCAAGACTTAATCTCTTGCTATGTTGTCAAAACACAAATCTAGAGAGAAGTCTACACACACACTGCTTGCGGGGCGGCGAGGAAGTGAATCCCAGGATCTGGGGCCCCCTGGTTTATGTCGCCTGCTGTATCGGGAGTTGATCCTGCTATTGTGTGAGCAGGGGACCGAGGTGATTTTTCCGAAATGCTCAGCCCAGGCTTTGTGAGCCGGACGCTGTGGCGTGGTGGAATGGGTCTTCCTGCCGGTGGGCAGGGATGGGTGGGTCTGAGGGCATCTCCTCTCCTCTCCCCTGCAGGGCCAGAACCCCTTCGAGCTGGCCTTCTCTCTAGACCAGGCCCACCACGGAGACTCTGACTTTGCCCTGCAGTGCTCAGCCCGCCCTGGTGAGGGGCCCGAGGGGGAGGAGGGCACGGGGCAGCCGCCGTCACCGCCATGGCAGTGGCCCACTCCTGCAGGAGGGTGGGGGCTGGCCGGCCAGGGCCCCGTCCTGAGCCCCCTGGGCGTGCCTCCTGGGACAGACATGCCAGCCAGCCAGCCCATCGACATCCCCGATGCCAAGAAGAGGGGCAAGAAGAAGAAGCGCGGCCGGGCCACCGACAGCTTCTCGGGCCGGTTTGAAGGTGAGCGGAGCGGCGGGCACCGGGGGAGCGGGGACGGGGAGCAGCCAGGGTCCCTCTCACACCCTCCCGGCTGCCCCACAGACGTCTACCAGCTGCAGGAGGATGTGCTGGGGGAGGGCGCCCATGCCCGTGTGCAGACCTGCGTCAACCTGATCACCAGCCAGGAGTACGCCGTCAAGGTGGGCCTGCGATCAACCTCAGGGCCTGGTGCCCTGGGATCGGCGCTGCAGGGGGTGGGAGCAGGCTGTGGCATTCCGGCTCTGCATCCTACAGCCGGGAAAACCAGTGTTTAAAAGCGGCCACCAGGCCCTGAGCCCAGTCAGGAACGACAGCAAAGGTGACCCCCTGCGCCTCCCCCACCATATCGAGGTGGCCAAAGACCTGGTACCAGAGTGGGGGCTTCAGTCACCCTGGGTGCCCTGGGCAGTCCCTTCCTGAGTCGTCCCTGGGGGTGCATCGCAGTTGTATGACAAGGATGAAAACCCAGTGTCATATCCCAGGGCCCAGAGGGGCTTTGCGTCTGGGGAACCTCAGTGCAGGCCGGTGAGACGCCGGGGCTAGGCTGGCTGCCGAACCCAGGGTATGGCCGAAGGGCTGGGATTAGGAGCCTGTTGAGGGCCTGGTGCTGACCCCGTGACCTTGCGGGCCGGGCGGTTGGATCCTGTGTTCCAAGAAATCTTCCAGGCTTCCCTTGTGACCTGGCACCCGGCTTCTGGGCTGGGTGGGGTCCCGGGAGGGCTGGTTGCCCAGGAGAGAGGGCCAGGTGTGCCCTGGCAAGCATGGCTGGCCAGGGACCTGTGGGTCCTGGTGGACAGCCAGGCCAGAGCCTTTCTTTGAGGAGGAAAAGGACGGGTGGCCAAGGTGGGGAGGCCACTGGCTGGGCTGGCCGGGTGCTGGGACCGCATGGGCAACAGGTGGGGACAGACGCAGTACAGTTCCTGCTTCCCGGGAGCCCCCAGCAGGCCAGGGCGATGGTGTAGGAGCACTAGGCCCCTACGGAGCACTTCTGCATGGCCGGCATCCCTCTGAGCACGGCCCCCTCCAGGTAGCCCCACAGGCAGCCCTGCTTTCTGTTCTTGTTTGACAGGTAGGGACACCGAGGCTCTGGGGCTTAGGTAACCTGAGTCACACTGTGTAGTCTCTGGGGGCTCCTAACTGGTGTCTCCGAGACACATCCCTGCTCATCTTGCTGCCTTGTGTGGTCAGTGCTGGGATCTGGAGAGCCCGGGGGACTTCCTGGTGGAGGTGGTGTTGGTCACTGACATCCGGGAGTTGATCCAGCCAGGTGGCAGTGGGAGGAGGAGGTGTCCTGGGCGAGTCAGAGAGGCTAATCGCTGGTGGTGTGCATTTGAGGAGTGTTGTTTCATTCTGTGGGGACGGGTGTGAGCCCTCTGCTCTCAGTGGGCCAGTGCCTGTGGCTCGCAGAGGCTTCCTTAGGGTTGCCTGGTGCCACGAGGCTGCTGGTGGATGCAGATCCCCAAGCTGGGACCTCAGAAGAGGCCCCTTCCCTGCCAGGAGGGGCTACGCTCCCCTTCCTGAGGTCGTATTCTAGCTGGCCACCCAACGCACAGGCTGAAGTTCATTGTTTTTTTTTTTTGAGATGGAGTTTCTCTCTTGTCACCCAGGCTGGAGCACAGTGGCAGGATCTCGGCTCACCACAACCTCCACCTCCTGGGTTCAAGCAATTCTCCTGCCTCAGTCTCCCAAGTAGCTGGGACTGCAGGCGTGTATCACTATGCCTGACCAATTTTTTTTTTTTTTTGAGATGGGAGTCTCACTCTGTAGCCCAGGCTGGAGTGCAGTGGCGCGATCTCGGCTCACCGCACCCTCTGCCTCCTGGATTCTTGTTCAAGCAATTCTCCCACCTCAGCCTCCCAAGTAGCTGGGATTACAGGCACGAGCCACCACGCCCAGCCCTTTTTTTTTTTTTTTTTTTTTGAGACAGAGTCTAACTCTGTCGCCAGGCGCCAGGTTGGAGTGCAGTGGCACGATCTCGGCTCACTGCCACCTCCACCTCCCGGGCTCAAACAATTCTCCTGCCTCAGCCTCCCGAGTAGTTGGGACTACAGGCGCATGCCACCACGCCCAGCTAATTTTTGTATTTTTTTTTTTTTTTTTGAGACGGAGTTTCGCTCTTGTTACCCAGGCTGGAGTGCAATGGCGCAATCTCGGCTCACCGCAACCTCCGCCTCCTGGGTTCAGGCAATTCTCCTGCCTCAGCCTCCTGAGTAGCTGGGATTACAGGCACACACCACCATGCCCAGCTAATTTTTTGTATTTTTAGTAGAGACAGGGTTTCACCATGTTGACCACGTTGGTCTTGATCTCTTGACCTCACGATCCACCCGCCTCGGCCTCCCAAAGTGCTGGGATGACAGGCTTGAGCCACCGCGCCCGGCCCAATTTTTGTATTTTTAATAGAGACGGGGTTTCACCATGTTGGCCAGGATGGTCTCAATCTCTTGACCTCGTGATCCGCCCACCTCGGCCTCCCAAAGTGCTGGGATTACAGGCTTGAGCCACCGCGCCTGGCCAATTTTTGTATTTTTTTTTTTTTAGTAGAGACGGGATTTCCCCATGTTGGCCAGTCTGGTCTTGAACTCCTGACCTCGTGATCCGCCCACATTGGCCTCCAAAAGTGTTGGGATTACAGGCGTGAACCCCGCGCCTGGCTGGAGTTGAGTTTTCTCCAGAACCATCTGCAGTGTGTGTCGGGCTCAGCCGTCAGCAGCGGCTTGGGTGGTGGTATCTCAGGACACTCTTGTGTCCAGTTGTTCTCCTGACCCTTCCTAGGGCAGTTTTGTTGGTCAGTATAGACACGGGACAGGGTAGAGGTGGGATCCAGGGGCTTAAGTAGACACCACATCCCCTACTACCACCGCCAGGCCACCACAGCAGGCAGGGAACCCGGGGCGGAGCAGTCACACAGGCAGCCACCTGCCCAGTGAGAGGGGCCAGCGTGTCAAGCCTGGGAAGAGGGTCCCAGCAGGTGCCAGGGGAGCTGTAGGCACCTCCTGACCCCACTTGTGTGGGTGAAGGTGGCTGGAAGCAGGTGGATCAGGCAGGAACCTGTGGTCCTTAGAGCTGCTGGGGGCAGTGGGGTGGCTTCCTGAGGCTCTGGGGCTCAGGGAGGCTGGTCCCACTAGTGGCTGGGGCGGCACCCAGGGCGGGCCTGAAACAGATGCCAGCAGAGACGGCAGGCAGGAGTCTGCCCAGGCTGGCACAGAGCCGGAGGGCTTGGTGCCGTGGCCACATGTGAGGTGGGGCCTCGTTCCCTAGTTCTGTGGGTCACATGGGAGCTGGCTCCCGGGGACAGACAACTACAGCTGACTGTCTCTTGGTCATCGAGGGTGGCTGGGTAAAGCAGGGGACCCTGACGTCCTGTGGGGGTACTTTGCAAAAGTGACAGATCCCAAGTATGTCTCTGAGAGCTGTCAGGGTCACAGGTGGAGAACTGGCTTCTTTCTCTTTTCTTTCTCCCTTCCTCTGCTTTCTCTCCTTCCTCTCTTCCTCCTTTCAATGGAGTCTCACTGTCGCCAGGCTGGAGTGCAGTGGCGCCATCTCGCTGCAGTCTCTGCTTTCCCGCCTCAGCCTCCTGAGTAGCTGGGATTACAGGCAAACATTACAGCTAATGTTTGTATTTTTAGTAGAGACATAGTTTCACCATTTTGGCCAGGATGGTCTCGATCTCCTGACCTCGGGATCTGCCCATCTCGGCCTCCCAAAGTGCTGGGATGACAGGCATGAGCCACCGCACCCCTCTTTCTTTCTTTCTTTCCTATCCCTGATTTAGCTTTCCCTCTCTTTTTTTTAAATTTAGAGACAGGGTCTCGCTGTCACTGAGGCTGTAGCGCAGTGTACCACCATAGCTCACTACTAACTTAAAAAGCATTTTACTGGGCGTGGTGGCTCACGCCTGTAATCCTAGCACTTTGGGAGGCCGAGGTGAGTGGATCACCTGAGGTCAGGAGTTAAAGACCAGCCTGGCCATCATGGGGAAACCCCATCTTTTTGTTAAAAAAACAGAGCATTTTGAAGAGATGGGGTCTGGCTCTGTTGCCCAGGCTGGTCTCAGAACTCCTGGGCTCAGGCGATCCTTCTGCCTCAGCCTCCCAAAGTGCTGGGATGACAGGCGTGAGCCCTGCTCTCTAGAGTTGCAGGGTGTGAGTGTGGCGAGTTTCAGGCGTGGCATTGGAGTTTCTGGCCTACCCCTCTCTGCCGTGAGCTCACCCAGGTGCTGTGTCCCCTCGCCCATTTCAGATCATTGAGAAGCAGCCAGGCCACATTCGGAGCAGGGTTTTCCGGGAGGTGGAGATGCTGTACCAGTGCCAGGGACACAGGTAGGTGACCCACCCTTGCCGCGGCACCGGTCTCAGCCTGAACACCACATCACCCCAGCTAGTATTTGTAGGGCACCCAGATTCCCAGGCCCTATGTTCCCCTCCCTGAAGCAGCCCCAGGTGGGCAGTGTCGAAGTGGGCCCATTACCCCAGTCCCAGTCTCTGGTGGAGAGACCCCTCCTAGGCTGGGCAGCAGGTACCCAGGGACCTCAGGAAGCCTCAGCTCCTCTCTTGCCCCCCTCCACCCAGGAACGTTCTAGAGCTGATTGAGTTCTTCGAGGAGGAGGACCGCTTCTACCTGGTATTTGAGAAGATGCGGGGAGGTACGTGGGGGATCCAGGCTGCGGGGAGGGAGGGAGCTTGGAGGAGGTATTTCCAGCTGGGTCCTTATGGGGTGGGGGCTTAGCACCACCTCAAGGGAGGGGGCTTTTGGGGTCTGAGTGTCCTGCCCAAATAAATGGTGGCTCAGGGGTGAGGCCTTTGGGCCAGAGGAAGCCGGTGTGGGGGCGTCCCCGCCAAAGTGGAGGTGGGGGCAGGCCTTGAGGGGACTCGGAGGTGACCTGCGTGTTCCCCCCGCCTGCCCAGGCTCCATCCTGAGCCACATCCATAAGCGCCGGCACTTCAACGAGCTGGAGGCCAGCGTGGTGGTGCAGGACGTGGCCAGTGCCTTGGACTTTTTGCACAACAAAGGTGGGTGGTGAGCCCAGCCGGGTCCCCTAGGGTCACTTGGTAAGGACTCCTGGAAGATCCCCAGCCCCTCACCCCCCGTGGTTCTGTGGCTTCTCCCCCAGGCATCGCCCACAGGGACCTAAAGCCGGAAAACATCCTCTGTGAGCACCCCAACCAGGTAGGCCAGCTCCAGCAGGGCGGCCCCGCGGGAGGGCGGGCGCGTGGGGCCGCTCACGTCGTCTTTGGCCCCGCGTAGGTCTCCCCCGTGAAAATCTGTGACTTCGACCTGGGCAGCGGCATCAAACTCAACGGGGATTGCTCCCCCATCTCCACCCCGGAGCTGCTCACCCCGGTGAGGCCCGCGGGTCGGGGTCGGGGTCGGGGTCTGGGAGGGCTGGGGGCGCGGCCGCCCGCTCTGCGGTTGTGTAACCTTGCGGAGCCGAGGCAGCGGAGCGCGGGCTTCCGCCTAGCAACAGCCATTGATTGGCTGGGTGGGGAGACGGGGCGGGGCCTCGGGCAGGCGCCGGCACCCGCCGCTGTTCGGCCGGGGGGGCGGGGCTGCGGCCGGAGCGGGGCGCGTTCCCGGCGGCCGCTGATTGGGCGGGCGGGTCCGCGCTGCCGGCGCAGGTGACCCGCAGTTACCCGTGCTCGAGCCCACGTGATGCCGGGAAGCCCCGGCTGACGCGCCCTTCCCCCGCCCGCAGTGCGGCTCGGCGGAGTACATGGCCCCGGAGGTGGTGGAGGCCTTCAGCGAGGAGGCCAGCATCTACGACAAGCGCTGCGACCTGTGGAGCCTGGGCGTCATCCTGTATATCCTGCTCAGCGGCTACCCGCCCTTTGTGGGCCGCTGCGGCAGCGACTGCGGCTGGGACCGCGGCGAGGCCTGCCCTGCCTGCCAGGTGGGGCGGCCGGGGCACGCTCTTCCCCCTGGGCCTGCCGTGCGCGGCCCTTAACCCCTGGGGACCCGCCCCCTGACCACCCCAGGAACTGGCGCTGTTGAAGTGACTCCCTAACGCCAGGAGTCCTGCCTTGTGCGCCCCCCACACCCCGGGACTTGCGCTGTGCACCCCCACACCCCCGGGGACCGGCCCTGTATGCCCTCCTCCCTGATGCCATCCGCAGGGCAGTGCCCCCATGTTCTCCAGGTTCTCGATGGCTTATCAGCTTTGCTTGCCCAAGGGAAAAGCCAGACAGGGTTGAGAGATCTGAGAGGTCGAGTGAGGTCCCTGGTTTGGGGGGATCAGGCTCAGGCCACCTGCCCGAGGGTCAAGGCTCAGCATCTCCGGGCTGTGACCCCTGGAACCAGGTCCCCCATAGCTGCCTTTTTGAAATCCAGGTCCACTTGGGTAGAGCTGACTCTCCGGGTCCAGCTCCCGGTCCCCTCTGCTCCCCGCAGGCGTGGTCTAAGGTCTCGGTAGCTGCGGTTCTGATGGAGCCACGTGTCAGCCCTCAGTATCCAGGCCAGGCATCCCCAAACTTTTTACATAGGGGGCCAGTTCACTGTCCCTCAGACCGTTGGAGGGCCGCCACATACTGTGCTCCTCTCACTGACCACCAATGAAAGAGGCGCCCCTTCCTGAAGTGCGGCGGGGGGGCCGCCTGCAGCCCGCGGGCCATAGTTTGGGGATGCCTGGTCCAGGCCCTGGGGCAGGTCTAAGGCCCCCTGCCCCCAGTCCAGGTTTACCGTGTGGATGCCCTTGGTCGTGCAGCTGACCCCCGTGTTCTGTGCCCCCAGAACATGCTGTTTGAGAGCATCCAGGAGGGCAAGTACGAGTTTCCCGACAAGGACTGGGCCCACATCTCCTGCGCCGCCAAAGACCTCATCTCCAAGCTGCTCGTCCGCGACGCCAAGCAGAGGCTGAGCGCTGCCCAAGTCCTGCAGCACCCCTGGGTTCAGGGGGTTAGTGCCAGCCCTGAGGGCAGGGAGGGCATGGGGGGCAGCCTCAGCAAACATGGCAAGCCCTGAGGGTGCAGCCTGGGCGCCCCAAGATGCATTGAGGCTTGGGATGAGGGTTGCAGCCGAAATCCTCACTGCCGACCACCAGTGTACGGTGCCCACTGGCCCAGCAGGCGGCTCCCCAGAGCAGTTACTCAAATAATCTGGAGGGTGGTGGGGACCTGCGCCCAGCAGCAAGCCGGAGTCAGGCCAGCAGCTAGCCCAGCCAACGTGGACCCCGGCCCTGCCTGGCCTAGGTCTCAGGCCCACGGCCCGCCTCCACCCGTCCTCTTTGGCCCCGGATCCGGGAGCAGTCGGGTGTTTTTCTTGCCAGAGGTCATCTGAGCAGAACTGCCACCCCAGGGAGTGAGGATTTACTAAAAATAGCAGCTGGGGTCACTCTATCTCCAGGCGAGGGGCTGGGGACCTCCATACCCCTCCCAGGAGCATCCGGAGACCTGTGGGTTAAGAGTGGGGCGGAGGTGGGTTTGGGCTTGGAACAGCTGGGGGAGGTGGAGCGTGGGGCTCTGCCCCTCACCCTCACTGGGTCTTGCAGTGCCAACCTGGCTCAGCCTCAGGTTCCCTGGGCAGGTGGACATGGAGCCTCTCCATAGAGACCTTGGGGCAGGGTATTTCACTCACAGGGCACCCAGCTGCACTCCTGGTCTCCAGTGGGGTCCTGGTGATGGGGTGGGCGTGGCGTCCCTTGGCCATATACCCCGTCAGCGCCCTGGCTGCTCTCCAGCCCTGCCTCCCCCACTCTCGTTGCAGTGCGCCCCGGAGAACACCCTGCCCACTCCCATGGTCCTGCAGAGGTGAGGCCCGGGTCCAGGGGACAGGGTTTCCGAGTTAAGATGCTTGTGAAAGACCCAGAAACCCTTTTTGGGGTCAGGGAGGCAGCAAGTGCTGGGTGGCTCAGTGGTGCTTCCAGCAGGGCTCTGGCATCAAGGGGGCTGGGAAGGGGGCAGACAGCCCCTTTATCCAGAGCTTTGCCCAGACTCCAGGGGTCCCCTAAGGGGTGCCTTCTGGGTGACCACCTGCCCCACCTTGTCTCCCAGGAACAGCTGTGCCAAAGACCTCACGTCCTTCGCAGCAGAGGCCATTGCCATGAACCGGCAGCTGGCCCAGCGTGACGAGGACCTGGCAGAGGAGGAGGCTGCGGGGCAGGGCCAGCCTGTCCTGGTCCGAGCTACCTCACGCTGCCTGCAGCTGTCCCCGCCCTCTGAGTCCAAGCTGGCCCAGCGGCGGCAAAGGGCCAGCCTGTCCTCGGCCCCCGTGGTGTTGGTGGGAGACCGCGCCTGACCCTCCCGTCTCCCCTCTGTATATAGGTCGCCCGTCCCCAGGTCAAATCGAAAGGTTTTTTAAGCTATCTCCAGCTGGTGTCCAGCGGGCTGCCTCTCCTCTGGCTGGATTCCCAGGCACTAAGCTCAGCTGAGGGGGCCGTTTTATAGACGGTTTTTGCTTTTGGGTTTGTTGTTTTCCCATTTCCGCCCCCTGCCCTTTGTTTTTTTCTCCTTTTGATGGTTAGAAGCAATGCAGGCACCTGGGGAGGTGGGCAGAGGGTTTGGGGCTGGGCTTGTCCATTCCCCGGCCCCCTGGCCCGCTCACCTGAACTGAAGGTGTCCCAGGTCACCTGTGCCACCCGCCACCTGCCCACGTGGCTTGCAGTGACAGGAGAACAGGCCCACAGCGTTCGCCATCTTCCAGCGGTGGGGAGGGAAACGGGACCCTGCCGTGTGTCCTCTCCCACCTGCAGTATTTCAGGGACAGGTTCTTCCCTTCTATCCCTCACTCTGAGGGCACCCCTGGTGGCTTGGTCGGGGAGGAGGGGATGCTTGTCTCCAGATGGGCCAGGCTGGCAGGTGGAGGGCAGCCGACCCGACCCACCCCACCAGATACCCCAGCCCCTCACCCGCACCTGCGTCGTCCCTGTGATAGTTGACAATCGGGCTTCCTGCAAGGCCCATCTGTCCAGGACTCATGGTGGCCCAGCTTGGCCTCCGACCTTGACCTTAAGCTGCAGCTGACCCTGGGGACTCGCCGCTACCCTTCCCACTGCACCAGGGCCTGAGACCGCAGGAGCCCCACCCAGCCTGCAGTCACCTCCACCACTGCAGGCAGAGGGGCTGGACAGGCACTGTCAGCCAACGTGGGGGTCCCGAAGACACCCCTTCTGGGCACCCGGTGCCCCTTCTCAGGGCTCAGTCTGACCGTGGCCACGTCCTGCCTCACGCCGCTCCTCAGGCCTGGCACAGAAGCTCTGCCAGGTCCATCCTCGCCCTTAGATCTGGGCCCAGACCCTGGGGTCTGGCCGAATCCCCACCCCAGGGCAGCGTTTTAGGCCTGCCGCCTTCAGGAAAACGGCTGCAGCCTCAGCCTCCCTTCGGGCACCCAGGAATTGGGGTGTCTGCTCCGCCCCCCACCCTCCACGCTCCGACCCCCGGGGGCTGCAGGTCCTGCCACCCCTTCCCAAGGGTGGGTACGTTCTATGCAATACAAGGTTCCACTTCTGAGTTCGAGGCTGTGGTGGCGGGTGGCAGTGAGGGCAGCGGCCCCCCAACTCCACGCCTGGGGCAGCCCCTCTGGCTTCTAAATCCGAGGTCAGGATTGTTTGTCATGTTCAGTTGTTTCTTTTTTTTAAGAAAGAAAAAACATCGGTTGACTTTGCTTCCCTGTTCTTGAAGAATACTTGAATGTTGTGGGGAGGCCTGCCCAGCCCCACTGCCCCTCCCAAGTCTCCTACAATGGTCACAGTCTGGTGGCCGTGGGGGTGCTGTGCCCTCCCTGGTCCCCACTGCCCATATCTGTGGACTGCCCCTTCCAAAGACCCCAGGGAGATGGGGAAGGCCGTCCCCTCCCCCATCACGTCCCTCCCGTCAGTGATTCCATATTTTGCAATGGGGGATTTTCTGCCTTTTTGTATAAAAGAACTAGCAAACACCCCCACCCGCTGCAGGCGCCCACAGCCATCCCAGCTCGAAAGCTGAGCGACTAGCAGCTTTTTTTCTTTCCAAAGGTGGGACAGTCACTTTCTCCTCCAGTCCCCTCCCCCACCCCCTACCCCCATCGCGTCCACGAGTGACCTGGAGGACTGGTCAGAACCATTACTGTGAATGAGCGGAGATCCTGGGACGCCCAGGCCAGCTCTCAGCGCTGGGGAACGGAACAGCCATGTGTCAATGTTACGATGTTTTTAAAAGAAAAAAAAAAAAAACCTCAAAAGTTTTTTTAAAGTGGGGGAAAAACATCCAAGCACTTTAATTCCATTGTACCAGGTGAACTGATAGAGCTCAGAAGTTTTCCTTTACACCAACTGTCAATGCCGGAATTTTCTATTCTGTTTTGTAAGGATTTAAAAAAAGTCAGAAAACCTGCTGTGTGTGCCTGAGTTCTGGTTTTCTGTCGCCGAATAAGGAGCTGTCCCCACCCTATTGGTGCAGAACCACGTTGTTGCCAGTGACGTTGTGAGTGGGGATTTTTGAGGGGGCTGCTCCCATGGGGTCTGTCTCTGCCCCAGGATGCCTGGATTCTCCTCTGGGAAGACAGGGAAGCAAACAGCTGAGCTCATCAGCACCGGTGGCCTCATTCCTGCGAGCTGGGGCGACTCCAAGGCAGGGCTCAGCTGCCCGTTTTTTGTTTTTGTTTTGAGATAGAATCTCACTCTGTCACCCAGGCTGGAGTGCAGTGGTGTGATTTCGGCTCACTGCAACCTCCACCTCTTGGGTTCAAGCGATTCTCCTGCCTCAGCCACCTGAGTAGCTGGGATTACAGGCACCCGCCACCACTTCCAGCTAATTTTTATATTTTCAGTAGAGATGATGTTTCACCATGTTGGTCAGGCTGGACTCGAACTCCTGACCTCGTGGTTCACCCACCTCGGCCTCCCAAAATGCTGGGATTACAGGCATGAACCACGGCACCCGGCCATTTTTGTGTGTTTGTTTTTTAAAGACAGGCTGATCAGCTGGTCTAGGTGGCTCACGCCTGTAATCCCAGCACTTTGGGACACCAAGGCAGGTGGATCACTTGAGGTCTGGCCAACATGCTGAAACCCTGTCTCTACTGAAAATACAAAAATTAGCCTGGTGTGGTGGATGCCGATTCTGAGGCAAAAGAATCGCTTGGACCTGGGAGGCAGAGGCTGCAGTGACCTGAGAGAGTAGCACTGCACTCCAGTCTGGGCGACAGAAATCCAGGTGTGGTGGTCCCAGCTTCACGGGAGGCCAAAGCAGGAGGACATCTTGAGCCCAGGAGATTGAGGCTGCAGTGAGCCATGATCATGCCCAGGAGATTGAGGCTACAGTGAGCCATGATCATGCCACTGACTCTGGGCTACAGAGTGAGACTCTGTGTGTGTGTTGAAGAGTTTCACTCTTGTTGCCCAGGCTGGAGTGCAACCTCCAGCTCCTGGGTTCAAGTGATTCTTTTGCCTCAGCCTCCTGAGTAGCTGGGATCACAGGCACATGCCACCACAGCTGCCTAATTGGGTAATTTTAGTAGAGACGGGGTTTCTCCATGTTGGTCAGGCTGATCTCGAACTCCGACTGCAGGTGATTCACCCACCTCAGTCTCCCAAAGTGCTGGGATTACAGGCGTGAGCCACTGTGCCCTGCCTTGTTTGCGTTTTTCTTTTCTTTTTTTTTTTTTCTTTTTTTTTTTTTTGAGACAGAATCTGACAACCCAGGCTGGAGTGCAGTGGTGCAATGTCTTGGCTCACTGCAACCTCCCACTCCCAGGTTCCCGAATAGTTGGGATTACAGGCTTGCCCCACTATAGACCAGCAATTTTTTTTTTTTTTTTTTTTTGAGACGGAGTCTCGCTCTTGTTACCCAGGCTGGAGCACAATGGTGCGATCTTGGCTCACCGCAACCTCCACCTCCTGGGTTCAGGCAATTCTCCTGCCTCAGCCTCCTGAGTAGCTGGGATTACAGGCACACGCCACCATGCCCAGCTAATTTTTTGTATTTTTAGTAGAGATGGGGTTTCACCACGTTGACCAAGATGGTCTCGATCTCTTGACCTCGTGATCCACCTGCCTCGGCCTCCAAAGTGCTGGGATTAAAGGCTTGAGCCACCGCGCCCAGCTAGACCAGCTATTTTTTTGCATTTTTAGTAGAGATGGGTTTTTGCTATGTTGACCAGGCTGGTCTCCAAATCCTGGCCTCAAGTGATCTGGCCCCCTCCGTCTCCCAAAGTGCTGGGATTACAAGCGTGACACAGCCAGGGCTCAGCTTCAAGCTGTGAATGGGGACCAGCGCCTGCAAGGAGCCTCCCTGTGTGGCTTGGGCTTCCTCACAACATGGCGGCTGTGTTCCCAGCCCTGTCTCCAGGAAGCAGTGTTCCAAGCTACCAAAGCAGAAGCTACCAGGCTGACCTGTTGGGAAACCAGGCGGTACCACTCCGGCCACCTTATCTGATTCCACAGGAGGTTCGAGTCCTGCCCAGGTTCAAGGGGAGGGGAAGGGAAGGGTCTCCTCCTGGGAGAGGGTGAGAGACATTGTTGCTGCTGCCTCTGGACTGTGCAACCTTAGAAGTCCTAGTGATTCTAACCTTCCCTGCATGGCCGACGTCTGACTACTCCAGGGTTCGTGCCCCCCAGCCATTAAGTTATTCAGGAATGACTATGCTGGGGCCAGTAGCAGAGAAGATGAGCTGGACAACCAAGGGCTGACCTAGATCCTGGGATTGGGAGTAGACCAAGAAGGGCTTCCTGGAGGAGGGAGCAGAAGGGGGGACAGCGAAGACTAGTGTTTAAGGAGGTCAGCCAGGGCTGCAATCCCAGCTGTAACCACGCTGCTGTGTTCCTCAGTTTCTGGATACATCAACCGGGAGCCAAGGGCAGCCAGGTGAACTGCAGGCAGGTAGCGCAGTGCAGGGACAAAACCCAGAAAGAAAGAAACTGATGGGCTGGGAGCGGTAATCCCAGCACTTTGGGAGGCCGAGGCAGGTGGATCACGAGGGCAAGAGATCAAGACCATCCTGGTCAACGCGGTGAAACCCCGTCTCTACTATAAATACAAAAATTAACCGGGCATGGTGGTACGTGCCTGTAATCCCAGCTACTCAGGAGGCTGAGGCAGGAGAATTGCCTGAACCCAGGAGGCGGAGGTTGCGGTGAGCCGAGATCATGCCATCGCACTCCAGCCTGGGTAACAAGAGCGAAACTCCATCTCAAAAAAAAAAAAAAAAGGAAAAAGAAAAGAGAAAAGAGATGGGGTCCCACTCTTGCCAGGCTGGAGGGCAGTGGTACGATCTGGGCTCACTGCAACCTCCAACTCCCAGGTTCAAGTGATTCTCATCTCAGCCTCCCAAGTAGCTGGGATTACAGGTGACCACTACCACGCCCAGCTAATTTTTTTTTTGTATTTTTAGAAGAGACGGGGTTTCACCATCTTGGCCAGGCTGGTCTGGAACTCCTGACCTCAGGTGATCCTCCTGCTTCAGCCACCCAAACTGCTGGGATTACACTGTGCGCCAGTAACTATATAAATTAAACTACTCAGCTGGGCCCAGTGGCTCACACCTGTAATCCCAGCACTTTGGGAGGCCGAGGTGGGTGGATCACCTGAGGTCGGGAGTTCAAGACCAGCTTGACCAAGAGGGAGAAACCCCATCTCTACTATAATTACAAAATTAGCCAGGCGTTATTGCACATGCCTGTAATCCCAGCTACTTGGCACGCTGAGGTAGGAGAATCACTTGAACCAGGGAGGCGGAGGTTGCGGTGAGCCGAGATCACGCCATTGCACTCCAGCCTGGGTTACAAGAGCGAAACTCCGTCTCAAAAAAAAAAAAAAGGTGCCGGGCGCGGTGGCTCAAGCCTGTAATCCCAGCACTTTGGGAGGCCGAGGCGGGTGGATCACGAGGTCGAGAGATCGAGACCATCCTGGTCAAAATGGTGAAACCCCGTCTCTACTAAAAATACAAAAAAATAGCTGGGCATGGTGGCACGTCCCTGTAATCCCAGCTACTCAGGAGGCTGAGGCAGGAGGATTGCCTGAACCCAGGAGGCGGAGGCTGCGGTGAGCCGAGATCGCGCCATTGCACTCCAGCCTGGGTAACAAGAGCAAAACTCCGTCTCAAAAAAAAAAAAAAAAGATTTGGGACCTAGAAGGGAGACTTACGGCCTGTGGGGTGGGGCTTTAACCTAGAGGGGGCGGGACTTATGTACCGCAGGCGGGAGTAGGGCTCGTGTCTGGAGCCAAGCGTGGGGCCTGGAAGGGCGGGGCTTGGCGCCGGGAGGGGCAGAGTTTGGGTCTGGGTCAGGTTTGGGGCCCGGAGGGGCGGGGTTGGAGGGTGTTCAGAAGGGGCGGGGCTTGTGTATTGAGTGAGATTTGGGACCTGGAAGAGACTAGCGGCCTGGGGGGCGGGGCTTTAGTCAGGAGGGGGCGGGGCTTATGAGCTGGAGGCGGGGTCTCGGGCTAGGTTTGAGCCTGGAGGGGCGGGTTTGGGCCTGGGGCCAGGTTTGGTGCCTGGAGGGGGCTGGAGGTGAGAGAGATGGCGCCCTGGACTCCAGTCCACTGGGTTCACTGGCTGCCCCAGGAGCCTGCGTGGGAGAAGGAAGGTTCTGGTACCCGCACACCGAGAAGCTGGAGCGCCGAGGGTAAGCACCGTGTGGGGACACACCCGACCACGGCGTGGGGAGGGGGCTGCACCCAAAAGCGGCAGGGAACCCAGGCAGCGTTTTATTTTTTCACGTAACACCTTTGCTGTGATAAAACTCAGCACCTGGCCGGGCGCGGTGGCTCACGCCTGTAATCCCAGCACTTGGGAAGGCCGAGGTGGGCGGATCACATGAGGTCAGGAGTTCAAGACCAGCCTGGCCAACATGGGGAAACCCCGTCTCTATCAAAAATACAAAATTAGCCTGGCGTGGTGACAGGTGCTTGTAATCCAAGGTACCCGAGAGGCTGAGGCAGGAAAATCGTTTGAGCCCAGGAGGCTGAGGCTGCAGTGAGCCGAGATTGCGCCATTGCACTCCGGCCTGGGCAACAGAGTGAGACTTTTTCAAAAAAACAAAAAAACGGCCGGGCGCGGTGGCTCAAGCCTGTAATCCCAGCACTTTGGGAGGCCGAGGCGGGTGGATCACAAGGTCAAGAGATCGAGACCATCCTGGTCAACATGGTGAAACCCCGTCTCTACTAAAAATACAAAAAAAAATAGCTGGGCATGGTGGTGTGTGCCTGTAATCCCAGCTACTCAGGAGGCTGAGGCAGGAGAATTGCCTGAACCCAGGAGGCGGAGGTTGCGGTGAGCCGAGATTGCACCATTGCACTCCAGCCTGGGTAACAAGAGTGAAACTCCGTCTCAAAAAAAACAAAAACAAAAACAAAAACAAAAAAACAAAAAAACTCAGCACCGTATTTCACCCAATTGGTCTGAAATTCAGTGGTTTTAGCACAAGCAAGGTTGTGCAACCTTCACCTCTAATCCAATTCTGCAACATTCTCACCCGGAAAAGCAAGCCTCCCCAACCTCCCCAGCTCCCAGTGGCCCCTAGAGCACTCTCCGTCTCTGGGGATTTGCCTGTTCTGGACGTTTCTTTTCTTTCCTTTTTTTTTTTTTTTTTTTTTTGAGACAGAATTTCGCTCTTGTTGCCCAGGCTGGAGTGCAATGTTGTGATCTCGGCTCACTGCAAACTCCGCCTCTGGGGTTCAGCTGATTCTCCAGCCTCAGCCTCCTGAGTAGCTGGGACTACAGGCACACGCCACCACGCCCAGCCAATTTTGTTTTTTTCTTTTTTTTTTTTTTAGAGACGGGGTTTCTCCATGTTGGTCAGGCTGGTCTTGAACTCCCGACCTCAGGTGATCTGCCCGCCTCGGCCTCTCAAAGTGCTAGGATTACAGGCGCAAGTCACCATGCCCGGCCGACAAATTTTTATTTTTAGTGGAGACAGAGTTTCACCATATTGGCCAGGCTGGTCTCGAACTCCTGACCTTGAGTGATTCGCCCACCTCAGCCTCCCAAAGTGCTGGGATTACAGGCATGAGCCACCGCGCCGGCTTGTTCTGGATATTTCATGTGAATGGTCCTTGAGTGGATTCCAGCTGGGCCTGGAGGAAGAAGGCACCAGGGAGACCCAGGCGGAGCCAGAGACCATGGCCAGGAGGAGCCCAGCCCTGCAGGGCTGACTGATGGGGGAGGTGAAGGCTGGACCGGGCACCGGGAGTCTATCACCGCCACAGTCCCAACTGAACCCCAAGACCCATGCAGTCCTTCTGGCCCTCTTCTGCAGCTTCAGTGGGAGGGAGGGGCCCAGGGTCCTCCGCTAGCTTCCCCCACAGCCTCAAGGCACAGACTGGAAATCAAGGTTCCGAGCTGCCCCTGGAGCAGGGTCTGTGGGGCTGACCGGATCAGGGCTGCTATCCCGGGCCTCAGTTTCCCCATCTGGAGAACAGAGGGCTGGGCCAGATGGCTGGAGGGCTGGGCCAGATGGCTGCGAGGCTGAGCCAGTCCGGGCCTCTACCCTGGACCGTGGCAGCCCTCAGAAACCCAGAAAGTCCCAGCCCCCAGGTTTTCTCTGGGTGCTTCGGCCAACACAGCAGAGCCTCATCAGAGCTGGGGACGGCTCCCCCTCCTCAGCCCCATCCCTAAGGCCTCTCTTCTCTCCTGGCTGTGGACTTCCCTGCCTTCTCCTCCTCTGCCCCCATCATACCCTTTGAATCTGACCTCCCAAGTCTCCTCTCAAAATCACCCACACATTTCCCCCTTCCACCCCAGGCCAAGGCTGCAGACTCCTTGCTCACCTTCCAGCCCCCATTCCTGCCTCCCATCCCTCCCCTACTCTAACATCTCCCATAGCTCCCCGTTCCTTACAGCACAGAAACAAAGTGCTCTTGCCTGCCTGCCCTGGCACCTAGGTTAGGTTCAAATAATAATAATAATTTTGTTTAGACTGGGTGTAGTGGCCCCCATCTGTAAGCTCAACACTTTGGGAGGCCAAGGTGAGAGGATTGCTTGAGCCCAGGAGTTCAAGGTTCAGGGCTCCCAGCCTCCAAGCCTCCCCCAAACCCCGCCCTCCTGTCAATTTCTCCAGCCCCAGCTCCTTCCTTACACCAGGCCTGTGCACCTGCTCCCCCTTCCAGCGGGACCTCCCCATGTGCTCTGCAGCTGGTTTCTCCTCTGCACCCTTCAGCTCCCAGGTCTGGGATCCCTTCTGCAGTTGTCCCTAGGAGCTCCAGCTGCATCCCAGCCTCATGTATGACCATCCATGAGTGTTCCTCGCCTTGGGTTACTCATCTGCCACACTTGAAGGCGGGCCGAGCTCAGCTGGCTGTTCCTTTGTCTGAGTTTGTGACCTCGCACATAGCAGATGGAATGAATGAATGAATGAATGAAGGCACACAGACGGCCCCACCCGGCCATCCTCACGGTTCCCTGGCCCGCTGTCCTCATCCCTTGCCCAGCCTGGCTTGTGTGTAGGGAGTGTTGGGGTTGCCATAGGCCAAGTTGCTTCCCTCCCAGGTGGCACTGAGCCCCGCCCTGCCAGCCCAGCCCGCTGACCGCTGCCTGCCCCCGGCCGCCTGCCAGGAACAGCTTGTCCTCTGAGCTGCTGCTCTCAATCCTGTGTTTGTGGTTTCCTCTTTGCCAATCCCGCCCTCTTCCAGTCTCTTCTTCTAGAGTGGCAGGAAAATTCCAGAGCTGGAGGACCTGGGAGCCTTTCGCAGGTTGTGACTGAGGCCACTCCTGGCTCCAGGGCCCAGTGTGCCCCTTCGTAAAGGGGGTCACCAGCTCCGGCTCGCAGCTGCCCAGCCGGGGTCCATCCATGTGTCCCACTGGGTCAGGGGCCGGAGCAAACTGCCTCCTTCACGGTGAAATCACCTCTGCACCACAGACTTGATTCCGGGAACTGTCTGACCAGACAGCAGCACAGCCTGTAATCCCAGCACTTTGGGAGGCCGAGGCAGGTGGATCATGAGGTCAAGAGATCAAGACCATTCTGGCCAACATGGTCAAACTCCATCTCTACTAAAAATACAAAAATTAGCCAGGTGTGGTGGCTCGTGCCTGTAGTCCCAGCTACTCAGGAGGCTGAGGCGGGAGAATTGCTTGAACTCAAGAGGCAGAGGTTGCAGGTGAGCTGAGATTGCACTATTGGCGCTCCAGCCTGGCCACAGAGCAAGAGTTCATCTAAAAAAAAAAAAAAAAAAAAAAAAAAAGCGGGGGCCTGTGGAGGTGGCTTATGCCTGTAATACCAGCATTTTGGGAGACCCAGGCAAGTGGGTCACCTGAGGTCAGGAGTTCAAGACCAGGTTGGCCAACATGGTGAAATCCTGTCTCTACTAAAAAAATACAAAACTTGGCCAGGCACAGTGGTTCACGCCTGTAATCCCAGCATTTTGGGAGGCTGAGGCAGGTGGATCAGCTGAGGTCAGGAGTTCGAGACCAGCCTGTCCAACATGCCAAAACCCTGTCTCTACTAAAAGTACAAAAATTAGCCAGGTGTGGTCGCAGGTGTCTGTAATCTCAGCTACTCAGGAGGCTGAGGCAGGAGAATCACTTGAACCTGGGAGGTGGAGGTTGCAGTGAGCCCAGATCATACTGTTGCACCCAAGCCTGGATGATAAAAGCGAGAATCTGTCTCAAAAAAACTAACAAACAGCCGGGCGCTGTGGCTCAAGCCTGTAATCTCAGCACTTTGGGAGGCCGAGGTGGGTGGATCACCTGAGGTCAGGAGTTCAAGACCAGCTTGCCCATCATGGTGAAACCCCATCTTAAAAAAAAGAAAAAAAACCTAACAAACAAAACTTGTCTTTTTTCCATGCCAGTAGCGCTCCTACAAACGCAGCGAACATTCAGAAAACCCAAGAGCCTTTCTGTTTTTTTGTTTTGTTTTGTTTTTTTTCCGAGACAGTCTTGCTCTGTTACCCAGGCTGGAGTGCAATGGCGTTATCTTGGCTCACGCCAACCTCCACCTCCTGGTTTCAAACTATTCACGTGTCTCAGCCTCTTGAGTAGCTGGGATTACAGGTGCTCGCCATCACGCCCAGCAAATTTTCTGTAGTAGGGACAGGTTTTCTCCATGTTGGCCAGGCTGATCTCTAACTGCTGGCCTCAGGTGGTCCGTCCGCCTCAGCCTCCCAAAGTGCTGTGGTTGCTGGCATGAGCCACCGTGCCCGGCTCCAGCAGCCTTTCTGTAAGAAATGTGGCCAGCTCCAACCCCACAAAGTGAGGCATTGCTAGAGGGGTAAGGATTCTCTCTGTGCCCGGGGAACGTGGCCTCACCACGCAAAGCAGAGTCGCTGTGGGGGGCCAACTAAGCCGATATTCCGGAAAAAACTAAAACCACGAAGAAAATTGTGCCGAGGTGGAACTGTCTTGAGGCTTGCTGCGGTGAGGGGTAAGCTTGACCTGGGGGGCGTTAAACCGAGAGTCCGAGAAAAGATCAACAGACCCGTCCCCAGTGTCGGTTTTTTTTTTTTTTTTTTTTAAAGACGGGGTTTCACCATGTTGGTCAGGCTGGTCTTAAACTCCTGACCTCAGGTGATCCACCCGCCTTGGCCTCCCAAAATGCTGGGATTACAGGCATGAGACCCTATGCCCGGTCTTTTTTTTTTTTTTTTTTTTTTTTTTTTTTGAGACGGAGTTTCGCTCTTGTTACCCAGGCTGGAGTGCAATGGTGCGATCTCGGCTCACCGCAACCTCCGCCTCCTGGGTTCAGGCGATTCTCCTGCCTCAGCCTCCTGAGTAGCTGGGATTACAGGCACGCGCCACCATGCCCAGCTAATTTTTTGTATTTTTAGTAGAGATGGGGTTTCACCGTGTTGACCAAGATGGTCTTGATCTCTTGACCTCGTGATCCACCCACCTCGGTCTCCCAAAGTGTTGGGATTACAGGCGTGAGCCACCGCGCCCTGCTTTTTTTTTTTTTTTTTTTTTTAAGATGGGGTTTCACCATATTGGTCAGGCTGGTCTCAAACTCCTGACCTCAGGTGATCTGCCCACCTCAGCCTCCCAAAGTGCTGGGATTACAGGTGTGAGCCTTTAATCCGGCCTTTTTTTTTCTTTTTTTTTTTTTTTGAGACGGGAGTCTCACTCTTGCTGCTAGGCTGGAGTGTAGTAGCCACATCTCAGCTCACTGCAACCCCTGTCTCCCAGGTTCAAACGATTCTCCTCCTCAGCCTCCCGAGTAGCTGGAATTACAGGCACCTGCCACCATGCCGTGCTAATTTTTATATTTTTAGTAGGGATGGGGTTTCCCCATGTTGGCCAGGCTGATCTCGAACTCCTGACCTCAGGGAATCTGCCCACTGTGGCCTCCCAAAGTGCGAAATTACAGATGTGAGCCACCGCGCCCCGGCCAGATAATAATAATTTTATTTAGGCTGGGTGGAATGGTTCACGCCTGTAATCCAAAGACTTTGGAAGGCTGAGGTGTGAGAATTGCTTGACCCCAGGAGTTCAAGACCACACTGGACAATATGGGTGAGACACCCTCATCTCTAGAAAAACTACAAAAATTATCGAGGTATGGTGCCTGCAGTTCCAACTACTCGAGAGGCTAAAGCAGGAGGGTCCCTTGAGCCCAGGAATTTGAGGCTGCTATGAGCTATGATCACACCACTATCCTCCAGCCTGGGCAACAAAGTGAGATCCTGTCTCCATTAATAATAATAATTAGGCCGGGTGCGGTGGCTCACGCCTGTAATCCCAGCACTTTGGGAGGCCGAGGCAGGTGGATCACAAGGTCAAGAGATCGAGACCATCCTGGTCAACATGGTGAAACCCCGTCTCTACTAAATATACAAAAAATTAGCCGGGCGTGGTGGCGCGTGCCTGTAATCCCAGCTACTCAGGAGGCTGAGGCAGGAGGATCACTTGAGCCCGGGAGGCGGAGGTTGCAGTGAGCCGAGATCGCGCCATTGTACTCCAGCCTGGGCGATAAGAGCAAAACTCCGTCTCAAAAATAAATAAATAAAATAATAATTCAAATGATAATAATGAATGAAAGAGTCAACAGGTCTGCATAGGGTCTGGTATACAGTAAGCGCTCAATAACTGTGTTGAGGATTGATGTATTGCCCTGGGGCGGGGAGGATGCCAGCAGGATGTCCCCCACACCCAGCCTGGAGAGGCTGTCACACTTTTGACTTCCTGTCATTGTCACTAATCACCACGGGGATCCCTCCGGCTGGATCAGCCCCTTTCATTCTGGTCTTTAATTGTCCCTTTGCCCAAGGAAACCCCGTGTTGTATCCTGTCCTGGACTCTGATTCACCCTGAAGAATGAGAAACCTGTTTAAGGCGAAGTGTGGTGGAATCAACTGAGACGTGAGGAAGGGCCTAGGTCTGGGTGGTGGAGGGAGGGAGGGAGGGAGGGAGGGAGGAAGGAAGGGCCGGCTTCCTCTGTCGGGGGTGCCTGGGAGAGCTGGGGGCCCGCTGACGTCCGTGTTCCCTCCTGCACTTTGGGTGGCGGGGTAGAAGCTGGCACCCCTGGGTTGGAACCTCGCTGACTCCCCAGGTGGCACCTGCCCTTTCGTTCCCTTTCCGGCTGTCTTCTTTCCTTCTGTCAAGCTGACATTTGGGGTCTGTGAGTAGCCGTGAGAAGATGCCGTGGGGTTTCTGTTACATTCATCCCATCACCCCAAGGGAGACTCAGTTTCCCCTTGTGAAGTGTGAGTGCAACAGCTCCAGCTCTCCCCTGCCTCCGTTTCCATTTTTTTGAGACAGAATCTCAAAAAAAAGAGTGGCACAATCTTAGCTCACTGCAACCTCTGTCTCCCAAGTCCAAGTGATTCCCCTGCCTCAGCCTCCCCAGTAGCTGGAATTACAGGCACCTGCCATGGTGCCCAGATAAGTTTTGTATTTTTAGTAGAGATGGGGTTTCACCTTGTTGGTCAGGCTGGTCTTAAACTCCTGACCGTGTGATCCACCCGCCTCAGCCTCCCAAAGTGCTGGGATTACAGGGGTGAGCCACCGCGCCCAGCCAATTTTTTGTATTTTAGTAGAGATGGGGTTTTACCATACTGGCCAGGATGGTCTCGATCTCCTGACCTCATGATCTGCCCACCTTGGCCCCCCAAAGTGCTGGCATTACAGGCGTGAGCCACCTTGCCTTTTTTGAGATGAGGTCTCGTTCTGTCGCCCAGGCTGGAGTGCAGTGGTCCGTGACTTCTCATGCTCAGGTCATCCTCCAGCCTCAGTATCCTGAGTAGCTGTGACTGCAGGTGTGTGCCATCATGCCCAGCTAATTTTTGTATTTTTTTTGTAGAGACAGTGTTTCACTATGTTGCCCAGGCTGTTCTGGATCTCCTGGGCTCATGTGATCCTCCTGCCTTTTGTGAGTACGTGGCAGAAGGTATAGACACCAACAAAAAGAGCTTGTCTGGACCAGACACGGTGGCTCACACCTGTAATCCCCACACTTTGGGAGACTGAGTTGGGCAGATCACAAGGTCAGGAGTTCAAGACCAGCCTGACCAACACAGTGAAATCCTGTCTCTACTAAAAATACAAAAATTAGCCGGGCATGGTGGCAGGCACCTGTAATCCCAGCTACTCGAGAGGCTGAGGCAGGAGAATCGCTTGAACCCGGGAGGTGGAGGTTGCAGTGAACTGAGATCGCACCACTGCACTCCAGCCTGGGTGACAGAGCAGGACTCCGTCTCCAAAAAAAAAAAAAAAAGAAAAGAAAGAAAAAGCGCTTTATGAGTCTAACATCAGAGATCCTGTAATCAATTATTTTTGTTGGTTTGTTTTCGAGATAGGGTCTTGCTCTGTCACCCAGGGTGGAGTGTAGTGGCCCACTCTTAGCTGACTGCAGCCTCAAACTCCCCAGCTCAAGCAATCCTCCCACCTCAGCTTCTGCAGTAGCTGAAACCACAGGTTCATGACACTTCCAGCTAACGTTTTTTTCTTTTCTTTTCTTTTCTTTTTTTTTTTTTTTGAGACAGAGTTTCGCTCTTGTTACCCAGGCTGGAGTGCAATGGTGCGATCTTGACTCACTGCAACCTCCGCCTCCTGGGTTCAGGCAATTCTCCTGCCTCAGCCTCCTGAGTAGCTGGGATTACAGACACACGCCACCATGCCCAGCTAATTTTTTGTATTTTTAGTAGAGATGGGGTTTCACCATGTTGACCAGGATGGTCTCGATCTCTTGACCTCGTGATCCACCCACCTCGGACTCCCAAAGTGCTGGGATTACAGGCGTAAGCCACCGCGCCCGGCCCCTAGCTAATGTTTTTAAATTATCTGTAGAGACGAGCTTGCTGTACTGCCCAGGCTGGTCTGGAACTTCTTGGCTCAAATGATCCTCCTCACTCAACCTCCCAAAGCACTGGGATTATAGGCATGAACGCCACTGTGCCTGACCCCAAAATCGGTTCTTCTTTTTTTTGAGACGGAGTTTCGCTCGTTACCCAGGCTGGAGTGCAATGGCACGATCTCGGCTCACCGCAACCTCCACCTCCTGGGTTCAGGCAATTCTCCTGCGTCAGCCTCCTGAGTAGCTGGGATTACAGGCACGCACCACCACGCCCAGCTAATTTTTGTATTTTTAGTAGAGACGGGGATTCACC